>NC_080671.1:260842057-260880557 GCF_030247195.1 Topomyia yanbarensis | reverse complement strand
CACCAGCCCTAACTAACGGTCAACCACAAGCCTGTACGTGCTAGCGTGGCCGACTGGCGGATCGAAGTGGATTGGGTTTTGTTGTGAGCCGTGTTTGCAAACATTGTTTCACAGTTTAATGCAGTGTTGGTGGACACAGTGGGGTCATAGTGTACCAATTTGTCAGTCGACTTCGTTATCGTCCAAATGCTCATAAAATGAATGCAAAACTAGAAGCCTATTAGTGGTTCTTTTGCAATAATTGTAGTTTTTAGTGCTAGTGTACAATAGTCGTATGCCTATCTGTGTATCGTCTGAGTATTTGTGACAGCTGGGTCAGGGAATGGATGCGGATCTGACATATATGATAGAATAGTGGGTAATCATATCTAGGATTCGCTGGTCACTTTTTACCAGTGTTCATGCATTCGATTCGATTCATATGGGAAGATCGGATGGGATATATTAAAGTACGATTAATTTACCGATGCACGTGAATTATCCATTTCCGGTCAGCATAGCCTGTTAAAATCTCGTCAACATTAAAACATCCCAGTAATTAAGTGAACGTTTTATCACCTATAAATCTACAATCGCTGTCTCATGCATTAACCCACCGCTCGCGCGATCATGTATTATCATGTCCGGAAGTCTATTCTCCATCCTAGCAGCCTAGACTCATGCCTTCAGTTAGACCAATAAAAAATATGTGGCTCATATTCACTGGACAACACGTCCCATGGCGACATGACCAGGAACTCTAGTGAAATGGGAGAACTCACTCTCTTCTAGCATGTGAACCATACACTAAAAATTAAGTATCATATCCACGGTCCGCACGCGATCATTCCAGAACACACGAAAATGCGAGTGACCACACGTTTATAAAAAATAATGTATACACGCGAAGTTACATAGCACACGCTCGAGCCTTCGCGATTATTCACGCACACCTGTGCCCGCGATCTCGCAAACAGGATAACACCCCGGTGACTAAGTGAACGTTTTAGCACAGTGTTTTTCAACCGTCGGAGTGAATTCACCCCCAGAGGTGCATGAGATTATGAATTATTCCGGGTAAATTTCAACTTGTTATTCTAATATTTCCATCGAATTATTGACTCTATAATATAGACAATAATTCGATGGAAATATTAGGATAATAAGTCGAAATTTACTCGGAATAATTCATAATCTCACGTACCCTCGGGGGTGAATTTTACCTACGGTTTAAAAATATTGTTTTAGCACTTATAAATTCACAAATGTGGTCTCAGGAGTGAACCTACAAACGCCCATGTTCGCGCGATTATGAATCGGTTACGTCCGGAAGTCTCTAGTAGCATAGGTACAACACCTTCAGGTGAACCAAACAAAAAAATGACGCTCACATCCACTAAACAACACGTCTCATGGCGTCAAAAAAACCGAATATATACACGCGACAAACACGTTAACATACAAATGCTTCAGCCTTCGCGATCATCCACGCCATTTACACTCGCGTTCTCGCATGGAGCTATTCAAACAGGGTTCCTATGATTAATAATAAAATCTATTTGTTTTGAAGTCATGCTGCTTCTTTAGTTAATAACTATTCTCAGCAAATTTTCACAAACTTACAATGTTCCACGAATGTGTTCAGTTGAAGAATCCCTTTAGAAATATATAGTGTTCTCATGAATTCATTGATGAGGTGATTTTTTAAGAATTTATTTTAAATTTCAACCGATTTTCCATACTAATTTCCATATAAACTTTGAAATTTTTGGAGGGTCCGTAGACACAACCGATCGGTACCAAAATTTGCACAATTACTAAGGGCCATAAAAGGAATCAATAAAGCCTGGTGGAGCTAAAAGTCAAAAATTGAACCAGTCTAAGGTCCATGCCTTCAATTGGACCAATTAAAAAAGATTGCTCTCATATCCACTAGACAACAAGTTCCATGGCGATATGACCGAGAACTCTAGTGATATGGGGTAACTCACTCCCTGTCAGAATGCAAACCGTACACCGAAAACTAAATATCAGAATGGTGGTCCGTGTGACCATCCAAGAACACAAGCGAATATGTGAATGGAACCACGATTTTAAAATCGAATTTATACACGCGAGCACATCCCTCCCCAAGGTTGAGGAGTTTGACGGTATTGCAAACATCATCAATCATATCGCGTGCATCAGTGCTACAGAACCTTTGACAGACAATTGCTTTAAGATGGTTACTGCATTACGCCTCGATAGTGGTGCATCATTTTTTATGTTCTATGTTCTTTCATACTCTGCACCTGCGCATACCAACGCTCAACCACTAGTCTGTGCGAGGTGACGTGGTCGACTGGCGGGTCGACGTGGATTGGCTTTTGCTGTGTGCTGTGTTTGCAAACATTGTTCCACAATTTATGGCGGTATTCGTGGACGGGGCTCGCAGTGGGAGTCATTGTGTGTCCATTTATCGGTTGACTTCGTGCATCGTGCATAGACTAATTAAATTAATTTAATATTTAAATTAATTTAATAAATACATAAGTAGAAACCTATTAGTTGTCGTTTTGTAATAATCGTAATTTTTCGTACTAGTGTATAATTGCTATGTACTAGTCGTGTGTATGTGTTCGTCTGATTATTTGTGACATTTGGGTCAGGGAATGGATGCGGAACTAGCGTATAATACTTCCGGTATCCAATTTGTGCATTTGGCTCTATTAATTCGAGGTTAGATTGGATAAGTTAGGGTATAATGAATTTACCGACGCACGTGAATCATCCATTCCGGCCAGCACAGCATGATGAAAGTCTAACAAAATGCAATCGTCGTTAATGGTAAATATACAACATTTGCTGCATTTAGACGAGTTCGATTGCATATTACATGTGTTTTCCTATTCTACTTCATTGGTCTCTTTCTTTTGTACCTGTATTAGTTTGCTTTTCCATACACTTGTAATCTAGATCCTTGTATGTTTTTTCTTTATTCGGCATGGTATGATTCCTTTTATTAGTATATACTTACTATACGCTATCTATACTCATATAAGCACAAACGCTCGTGGCATTCGCGATAACACAAACTTGGTCAGAAAGGGGACCATGCATTAGCAATAATCCACACATAATTACGATTTCGCCAACATGAAAACATCCCGGTAGTTAAGTAAACATAGCACCTTTAAACTTCCAAAGGCGGTCTCAGACATTAACCCACCACTCGCGCGATCATGAAACGGTCACATCCGCAAGTCTTACCTCGGTCCTAGCAGTCTGGACTAATACCTTCAGTTGATCCAATAAAAACGTGACGCTCATATTCACTAAACAACACGTTCCATGGTGACATGACCTGGAACTCCTGGGGAAACGGACTCTCTTCTACAATCTGTACCATACACTAAAAATTAAGCATCAGATTCACGGTCCGCGCGCGATCAAACAAGAATACACGCTACATCATTATAAAATCAAAATTATACACGCGAAGTCACATACACGTCACAAACACGTTAATATGAAAATGCATGAGCCCTTCGCGACCATCCCCGCCACCTACACCCGCGATCTGGTAAACATGATAACATCCAGGTGATAAATTGAATGTATCAGCTCCTAGAAATTTTCAAACGCAGGGTCAAGCGTAAACCTAAAAACTCGCGCTCGCACGATCATGAATTGGTCACTTTCGGATGTTTCTATCCTTGATATCAGCAAACTAGTTCCATACCTTTAATTGCCAATTACAAAAACCTGTTTCAATCCACCTAGCGGTGCAATTGTGCCTTTCTCAATCATGAACACGAGATTTTTTGCGTTGTTTATATTCATTAAAAGCTTTCAAATGTACATATTACATTTTTATTATACAGGATATGACAACTATATACAAGAAAAGAAATCATTATTCGAGCTCTAAAATTTCACAAAAGAAAAAACAGCCACGGTAATATTGCATTGAAAAAAGGTGCGAAAACGGCAAAGTCCCAAAAAGTCGATTTTTTTTAAAAAAAATTCGAGGTTACATGAAATCTCGACGTTTCATGCATTTTGAAGATGTTTGGCATCAAAAATACGAATTCGATTTCTGAAATTTCCCTTTGAAAAAATTTCGAGTTCCGGCTTATATGAAAATTTCATATGTGACCGGACGATTTAATCTATATTTCTCGACCCATATAAGCGATCCATACGAAATTTTATAGACATATGTGGGTATTATAGGGGAATATTATAGCTATCATTTGGGACTAAGTTTGTGAAAATCGGCCCAACCATTTCTGGGAAACTGATGTGAGTTCGTTAATTTTCAAAGATGGCCGCTTTTCCCTGGCACTTAACCGTCTATGGTGGTCAATGTAGTCAACGAAAGTTTGGTTGGCCGTCGGTGACCTAGAACTGCAAATTTAAGTTGTTTGAAAGACATTATAGCGAAATTTTTACCTTTTTTGCTTTCATCGGAGTATCGATATGAATCGGAATTTGCTATGCGATCGTACGCCACAACCTGTAACTCCGGAACCGGAAGTCGGATCGTGATGAAATTAAATAGCCATTTACGGGGGCGCCACACCTTTCATTTGAGACTAAGTTTGGTTGATTCGGTCTAGCCATCTCTGTTATTCTGAATTTGGATACTTCCGCCGGGGCTTCCAGAACCGATGATGGTGACCAATGTGGCCAAAGAGACTTTGAATGGCTGTTAATGACCTAATACTACAAATCGAAACAGTTGTGGTCATATTTTGGAAAATTTTTCACCATTATACATTCATTGCTTTGCGATTAACAACGCACACCTACGCCCGCGATCACGCAAATAACATAACACCCCGGTAATAAAATGAACGTTTAAGCACTTACGAAGTTTCAAACGCGATCCTACAAACGTCCGTTGCGATCACGTCCGGAAATCATTACCCTCTTTCCTAATAACTTAGGTCAATACATTCAGTAGAACCAATAAAAAAATAACGCTCATATCCACTAGACAACACGTTCCATGGTGACATGTCCGGGAAGTGATATGGAAGACCTAACTTTCTTCTAGCATCTGAGCCGTACACCAAAAATAAAGTATTAGATTCGCGGTCCGCGCGCGATCATTCAAGAACACACGCTAATGTGCGAAAGGCACACGGTTTTAAAAAACAATTTATACACGCGAAGTTACATACACGTTAGCACACGCGACATACAAACGCTCACGCGATCGAACACGTTAGCGTACAAATGCTCGAGTCCTTCGCGATGATACACGCAATCACGAAGTCCCTACGCCCGACATACCTGAACCGTACAATGAATATCACTTTCAGAGTCACAGCTCGCTACAATTGGCCTAAAGTAGTGTTTTATTGGGCGTCATTGCCTGTCTTGTCTGATAGCCCTTCCGAGAATCTAGCTCTACAGCTCCAGTAGGACAACTCTCGAAAAAAAAGAATTTATGCATGCGAGCACATGCGACAAACACATTAACATACGAACGCTTACGCCTTTCGCGATAATTTACGCACACCTACGTTCGCTATCGCGCAAACTTGATAATATCCCGGTAATAAGATGAACGTGTTAGTATTTATGAAATTACAAACGCGAACACACAAACGGCCGTGTTCGCGCGAGCATGAATCGGTCTCGCCCGGAAATCTTTATTCTCCGTCCTAGCAACTTAGGGGTCGTTCATAAACGTAGACTCATAGGGTGGTCTAGCAAAAATTTACGTTTGTCTACGAGGGTGGAGACGGGGGGTCTATTTGCAAAAATCTGCGTAGATTTTGATTTTTTTTTTGTAATTTTCGTATTACTAATGGCATTTAAAGCGAATTGTGTTCAACATACTAGTCGATTCAGCTAGATGTATTTATGCAGACACTTCGAAGCTAGTACACTATTGAAGTAACTTCTCTTTAGGCAACCACTCAACCCAGAACCCACGTAATTGGACAAAGCAACAATCTTTCTTGCGTATATTTAGATATAGTATTAATCTCATGAAAAAATTCTAGGAATAACACAAAATGACAGTTCTAAAGACGATCTCCCACAATTGCTCTCCGTAGAAGATTTTGACTGTAAAATCCTGCAGTCGTGAATTATCATCTCAGAACACCACTAGCAGACAAGCATGGACCATTAAATGTATGAACCAGTTAAAGTTCAAAAATGGTCAAATTTAAGCATTAAAACCACCATGATAACAAGTAACGCCCGATTTTTGACAATAGGTGGTCTGATTTTTTAAATTTTTAATTTAATAATTTCGGTGACTCAAGCTGTGTAGTTAAACTTCTACAACAAAACGTTCACTCGAGTTAATCAGTTTGAAATTTCTTTTGCAATCGTTTACACTAATTTCAAAATCTTGAAAAACCCGTTAAATTTTACGTTTTGATCCGGCGCAAATCCGTGCAATCCGATTCTACTATATAAATATACGGGGTTAAGGTTTAATATTTAGCGATAATACTTACTTGGGTGATATGACTATTGATTACATAAGAAAAATAGATATTTTCGGAAAGATTTGGATAGTTTCGTCCCCTTAATCGAATAAGACAATTCAGATTATCCCATTATCTTAGAAATATTGAAATTTGTTCACAAATTTTGCGTGCATGTTTAGTTAAATATTTCAGTTTAGATAATACTTAACATCGACAGTATAATTTCAAATTGCTACCTAGAGTTTATCAATTTTTACGCTCCACTAATGCTCAAAAAGTACTTGCTAGCTTAGCAATCATGCACTGTTGGTAAAAGTAGCATTTCAGCTAAACTTGAATTAGTTATAGCAATATTACCTTTGAAACATTCTTGTGTGACTTACTTAGAAAAGAAGTATTTCGCTATAGAAATATTTGAAAGCACTTTTAAATTCACACTTGTGTTATATTACATACTACACGGTGTGCTTATAAGTCCAACTTATAGTATCGTGAAATTAAAACGTCTTGTATTTCGGAGAAAAATATTTTGATTTTATATTTCCTTAAATTGATACTAATTGATTTGAGCAGTAGTACACAAAAAACCAATGTCAAAAGCTTTATTCATCAATGTTTGTTTTTGTTCTTAATATTTGAAAAGCTTGAAATAAATCTGAACGTCTCAGGTTAAATTTTTATTTGAACGTTATAATGTGCTTCTTGCTATTTTCATATTTTCCACAAATAAAAGAATCGAAAAGTCTACTTAGCCTTTGGAGGAGGAGGGAGTTGGCAAAAGTCTACTTAAGTCTACTAGGGGGAGGGGGTGCTCGGTTCAAAAAATCTCAAATTTCGGTCTACGTGGGTCCCTTAACTTCATACATTTAGTTGGACCAATCAATGAATAACGCCCATATGAACAACGGAAAATAAAACTCACAAGGACAGAAAATGTTTCATTAAACCCGCTATTAGAATGTAAAGATCAGAAATAAACTTCAAGCGTAAGAATCGGACTGAGATCCTTCAGCATAAGAAACCCTAAAAAAGTTGTCGACCGCAAAACTCGACAAGGATGAACCTCCAGTTTAAAAACCGGTTAAAATTAAATAATTCGTATGCAGAAGTATTCGTATATCGCGACGTTCAAGATAAAAAATCGGCTAAAAACGACTTTGTAAGAATCGGTTATATTTTCCCGGTTTTTATACTGAAGGTTATTTAATCCGACTCTTACAGAGGAAAACCTCAGTTCGATTTTTATGCTTGAAGTTCATATCAGAATTTTACATTCTAATACATTTGAAGCGGGTTTTACGAAGCATGTTCTGTCCTTGCGACTTTTATTTTTGGTCGTTCATATCCACTAGACAACACGTTCCATGTAGACACTAGTGAATTCTAGTGATATGGAAAAACTCACTTTCTTCTTGCATCTGAACCGTACACCAAAAATTACGTATCTGATTCACGGTCCGCGATCATCCAAGAACACATGCGAATATGCGAAAGGCACACAGTCATAAAATATAATTTATACACGCGAAGTTACTTACACGTTAGCATACGCGACATAGAAACTCACACGCGATCGAAAACGTTAATGTACAAACCCTTCAATATGATACACGCAATCGCGAACTCCCTACGCCCGCACATATCTGAACCGTAAAATGAATATCACATTCAGAATCACGGCCCACTGCAATTGGCCTTAAGCAGTTTAGTGGGTAACATTTCCCGTCTCGTTTTCAATTGTTTTGTTGGGAGTCCTGTCGAGACCCTAACTCTACTCTCCAGTAGGCAACTCTCGAGAAAAATGTACTCTGAGTTTTAACTGGAGTGTGTGGCGAAGGGTTACTCCCCCACATATCGCACCGCCATGTCCTAACCTCAACTCGTTAAACCCCCTCAGATCCCTCTCCACCAGTCCCCTCAGACCACCACCCCATCAGACTCCGACAATCTAGGTCAATCCAATCTGATCCCTTAGATAAACAGCCGAAACAGTGCACCGTATTATGTATTCGTATAATCTATTCAAATTTATTCACAGCTTCGTTTTTTTTCAGGTGTTGAACGTGATCATGGCATTCGGTAATTTATTTATTTTCGTGACACTTATTCAGGACTTTTTTTTGGTAGAATTGTTTACACCTGATCTCCATGGTAGTCCACCCTGGACACTAATCCAGACTGCCCAGAAACCAGTGTCATGCAAACTCGTTCGAGTCCAAATGCTTTCCGAGTTTCAAAGTTTTGCGATCGTCTAAATATTTCAAATTAATGGTAACGATAAACTTTGTCGGATAGAAAAACTTTCAGTGTAGTAAGTCTGTATCACCTGGCAATCTGACTTCCTTGAATAGCACAAACCGTCGTCTTTTTATATCCTTGCATTATGGAAATTGTACAAAACTCGGAAGGATACGACCAGCACCGAGCTATAGGACAATTGGTAGTCGTCGAAAAATGCAAGTGTTACTCCGGAGCTTGAGCTCCTATTGAACCACTAATAATCTAATCGTTGCACAATTATTTCGTGGTTAGTTTGTGTGGTGTGTTTACATTTCTGATTCTTGGATCTCCAATTACAAAACTTTTTTTTCTTTCCAGGAAATGAACCACAACGGCAGCCGATACACGTCGTTCGCTTTTGCTAGTCGAGGGATCGCTGGCAGCGGCGGTGCCCGAGGGGAACTGAGCAGTGGAAATTTGAGCAGAAAGCTGAGTAGTCCGATGGCAGAGTCGACACAGCTGGACAGCAGCGGTATCCGGGGGAATCTTTACGGCAATCCGGTACGACAGGTTGGAGTTGGGAAAAGAAGCCTACCTCTCCGTTGCAAAATAGCAGGACAAATTTTAGAAGCAGCTGAACGGCGTCCGGGTCCAGCATGGATCGATGGATCCTAAGTGAGTTTGCAAGTTTACACGTCCTTTATAGGTTCTAATTCAAGTTTAATTTTGCAGGATTTACACGGATGTTCAGAGCCGAGGATTCGTTAACCGGTTGGTAAAGTACCACGACAAAACGCAATCGCCGTTAAATAGGAGTCAATCGATGACTAGCCGGTACTCGAAGCCGGGTCAATTTCCTGTGTGGTGGAGGAGAAACAATTCTTCGATAGCTCCCATTGGTTCGGATTGCCCCGTCAGAGAAGTCCGCGTTTCAGGCTGACACAAGGTGGAACATTTTACGGGTGGGATCGTTGCTCATTCCGGCGGAACCTCATCTGAAGATGGTCCGAACACATAGACACGAGGATGAGATTGATGCGAAAATAGTGTGATTGCGCCTTCGACAGAACTGGATGCCGATTGGATTAAGAAACAATGTAAGGAACTATCGGAGGTTGATTCAGGCGAAGCTGGTACGAAGCAAGCTCGGGAAATTACATACACGGCTTCGCCCCCGTGTCGAGGGTCGGCGAATCAGCAGCTGCAGACGAAGAAATTATGTAGTAAAAATAATATTTCAAGTTCACTTAGCTCGAGCCTGATGAACACTACGAAAGTGGAACACGTTGCGCCCCGACCGGTACGTTTAAATGTTGATGTCTTTCTCGACGCCGGGAACATTAAATGCGACGGTTCCAGTTGGTATGATTGAGTCGAGCAAACCGACAATATTAAGTAGGATTCATTCCGCTCCTTTGCCACAGATTACGAGAATTGTTTCCGAGTCTCAACCGCCTCTGATGGAATATCCGCCACTAAAGCTATCGTTGTTTAACAAGAAATATAACATCCATGACATGACGAAACGGTGGTTCGACCCACGTCCACAGACAGTGAAGATAAGGATGATGATGATGAAGTAGGCGGACGAATCAGTTTCATTAAGCCAAAGGATAAATCGCCTATTATGAGCAATGCCAAGGTTGTTCTGAAGAGGTTCGAGCGCTCGAAATCATCGTTGATTCTGAGCTGCTTGAGTGATGATTTTGATGAAGACGAGGAATCGCCTATAGTTACGCCATCGGTTCATTTTATACGATAGACACCGCGGATGCACCGCCGAAGGTTGAAGAGAAGAAAAGGCTTCCGTCCCGCGGTATAATGAGCGGTATTTCAGCAATAGTTAATAGCCCGATCAAGGATCCTGGCCTAGGTAAAATTGATCCACCGAAACCGGTGGAAAATGTAAAAACGATAGAGCAACCGAAGTAAACCACGAGATTTGCTTTTGGAAGTACAACTGCTACCGTCAGTTCGGCTCCGGTTACAGCACATCAATCCGATACATAATTTGCGTTTGGGACACCCACTTAACCGGTTACTGCTAAAATCAAATCATCGGAAATACCACGTATCGTTTTCCTGTGCTTGGATTTCGGTATGTACGGAATCGGACGGCGTTTATCGCCGATACCATTTTATCGGAAAATAATGCGATTCGAGGTATTAATCACATGCCTACATCAAAAAATTATATAGTTTGCTTATTGATAAGAACTAATATTTTAAAAAGTCGGACGCTAATAAAAATTTTGAAACAAAAAAATATTGCTGTTTTTGACTTTATTTGAAAAAAGAAAACCCAAACGTTTAAAATAAGAAGAAGAAAACGAAAATAATGAGCACGACGATCGCCCGATTTTCTATAGTTCTACATCGGGCTCACGTCGGTCCGATTACGTCGATACGTTTGGCATATTTGAAGGTTGACGCGGTTTATGCAAATGGTGCAAAATTGCGCGATATAAACCCGATATCCTGCTCTGATCGGCCCGTTATCGGGCTTAGTCGGCCCGATAATCGGCCTGATAATCGGGCCGATTGAGCTCTACAAAATTTACTGGGAGGTAATATCTGATGAATGCACTGGGAAAATAATTATTTTCGTTTCGTTTAGCCATTGCATCAACGAATGATTGATGGTGTTGATTTTAGGGAATAAATTGGCTTTAATTTCAGTCAGTTGTGAATATCGATATTGTTTCTAAATTTATTCCCAATTACGTTTATATCATTGCAGTTGCACCAACGGAATGATTGGTAGTGATAGGACTTCGAGTCAAGTTTAAGAGAAGTGTCAACGCACGTAATTTTCGGACATAGTTGCCCGATGTGGTGTTGACCCATCTCAGTTTACGTTCAACCATTGCATCAACGTAGTGTTTGGGAATGGTGAAGTCAGGGTTTGGGTAATATTTAGCGAATGCAGTGTGTTGTGACCCTTGCTAAATAGCGTTCCTCCGTGGTTTTAGTCCGTACCCGATTTTTCCGTGTCCAACCGTAATTTTAGTTGGAAGTTATGCAGTACACACATAACACATTGCACATCAAACACTTTATTTCCTGACACTACTTAACATTTATTACTTTACACATTTATTTCACCACAAATTATACATCTACTACACGATATTACAAACTAAGTACAAAATCTTCACACGTCACTACGGACGGTGACGAACCTATCGCTATGAAGGCTGATTACGAATGACGATAATTTTTAAACTCATACCAAATACACAGAAAGCTACAAAAACATATGCTAGAGACTTCTCTCGAAACATGAATTTCTCCTCTCATCATTTTATCCCCCTCTCTCCTCTCTTCAATGTCTCTCACTTCTTTCGTTAAGCTTCTACACATAACAGTGAAAACGACACGCTCATTCTTCTCATCTGTCAATCGTATAGCTATGCTGTGTTTAGATCAGTACTAGTGTGAAACGTCAACATTACCGTCCACCTAAATTAGCTAAGTCTAATTTACATATATTGGATCATCGAAAAAACAGGTATGTATGATTAATTTTCTAATAATTTTTCTTCACTTTCAGTTGCTGCTCGTTGCTGTTGCTGCACCGCCAATTTTTTTTTTATAATTATTAAATTTATTTAGGCCCAAATGCGGTAGCTCGACGAGGCCGATTGTTCGTTTTTTACAATAAATAAAAAAACAACTAAGTTACATTTTTTGTCTCGTTCGGACGCAGCTTTCTGCTGTGTGTTGAGATCCTTTTTCTAGGGGGCGAAATATAGCCAGTGTTGTCCACTGCAATTTGAGGTTCGATCCGTTTGTCTTCTTTCACGTTGTCGTTCATGTCCATGTCCTCATCCGTACTACTTTCCTGCTGCTCGCGGTCAGATGTTCCAGTTTGTGTCTTACTCTTATCGGTCGTTATTGTATGTTCGTATTTTTCGGCATTCGTTTCGTTGTTGTTGTTGCTGGTTGTTGGTGCTTGATCCGGAGATGTTGGTTTTGCAGCTGTTAGTGGTTTAGCGTAAGATGTTACTGGGCTGATTTCAGTTGGATTGGTTAAGTTTCCTTTAACAGTTTCTACGCAAGGTTTTCCGAGGTGCAGCTTCTTCGTGCAGAACTGGCACGTAGGAATTTGCCCTGGGTACGTGACTAGTGATGTCTGTTGAATGAGAGCATCGTCCTTTTGGATATTTGATAATTTAAAAAAAGGTTGTTCCCTTGTTGGTAGTCTTTCTTAATCTGCTTTATTCAATTTAAAAATCTTACTAGCTAACCTGACTTAAACTATTCTATGTACATCAAAATGGGAGGAGTCAGTTACAATTTCAAAGTACATAATTATGTACGGGTAGCGTAAAAAAGGGAAAACAAATCAATGAATAAGTATGGGTGCCTTGGTTGCTATCGGTGCTTTTGTTTGAATACACTGTTTATTTGTCGCCTCTGCATAATAATGACCTAGTGAGAATGTTGCTATAACAAGTGGTGCGACCCAGAATGGTTTAACTGGAATGCGCCCATCTGGTTATGCAAGTTGGATTTGAAAACGATCGTTCAAGTAATTTACGATCTGTGGGAAAATATGAGTGTGGCCTCGTTTCAAGTGGCCTGACTAAAGGATATGTTAAATTTGGTTTTTATGACCTGTGACCTGAGAAGGATTCACATTGGTGCATGTAGGGATTGGTTTTGTGGGAATAATTTGTGATGCTAGAAAGTAAGTCCGTTACATCATCCCCCTTTTGGTTGAATAATGTAGCGAAGTGAAATTATTCATGTGAAAGAACTGACTCCCTTACAATTCTAATGGATATTACAAATATTAGTTAGTATTGTGCTTTGTTGCTAGAGTAGTCTAAATAAAATTGCTTTGCTTTTTTTTATTCTCCTTTAATAAGTCTGTTTTTGTGTACAATGTTTCTTTGTTTAGTTATTTTGTTTTCTATTTCACAATTTGTATCTTGTATTTTTATAATGGTGTAGAGACCTATATAGAATGGGTCTAATTTTTTTCTATTTTCGTTTTTTAAATATACTATATCTCCTATGTTGATTATTAATGGGTTTGTTGGTATGTGTATAAATTCTTGTCGAGAAAAATCAAACGCAATAGCGAAACAAAGATTAGAAAAGGATAAACATCCTTTTCTAATCTTTGTTTCGCTATTGCATTTGATTTTTCTAACTTGTATTTTAGTTCTGTGCTATATAAGTCTAAATTGTACATTGGTGTTATTGTTGTTGGGTAATTTTCTTGTGGTAATTTTGCTTTGTTGCCAAAAATTAGTTCATATGGAGTGAATTTATGTTCTGAGTGTGGGGTAGTGTTATAAGTAAATGCGTAATATGGTATCCATTCGTCCCAATCGGAATGGTGTTCATTTACGAATGATCGTAGATATTCGTTTAAACATCTATGATTTCTCTCCAATGATCCGATTGCTTGGGGGTGGTATGCTGTAGCGAATGTTTGTTTTATTTGTAGGTATTTACAAATCTGTTCAAGTACTTCGTTTTTATATTCGGTTCCTTGATCAGATTTGAGTTCCACAAATTTTCCGTATATTAATATGAATTTCTCTACTAGATTTTTTGCTATTATGTTTGCTTCTTTGGTTGGTGTGGGTGTTACTACGATGTATTTAGTTAATTCACATTGTATCGTTATTGCGTAACGATTATTGTTGATTGTTTTTGGTAATGGACCTATCGTATCTATGGATACTATTTCGAATGGTTTTGATGGTGTATTGGTTATTATTTGTTTTTCTTTGGTATGTTTTATTATTTTGTTCTTTTTGCACGATTCACAGGCCTTTATGAATCGAGAAATAGATCCTTTCATGTCCTTCCAATTATAATATTCTCTTATTTTCAGGTACAGTCGATGCTGTCCTATGTGTCCTCCTGTAGGGGTTTATGGTGGTTTTTTAATATGTACTGTATCTCGCCAGGATCACTAATGAACTTGGGTGGTTGATACATTATTATCTGTATATTTTTAATTGTTTGTTTCGCTAGCGCTTTAAATGTTTCTATGGGTACCTCTTTAAATATTGTTTCGTTGTTTGCTATAGCGATTTTCTTTATTTGCATCTTATTCATTTCTTTTTCCAATGTTGAAAGTGTGAACTCTAGAGTTCTTCTTCCACTTATATATGTTGTGATTCTGTTTATCATTTTTTTCATTTGCGCGTCTTTGTATATATTGAATATCAAATAGTTATTTTCTACCGTTATTCTTAGTTTAGGTAAGTTTCTTGTTTCGGTCGGGTTTTCAATCGTATAGATAGTGAGGTGATCAGTCTCTCTACCTTTCGTCTTTTGTCCATTGTCGTTAAGTAATTTATAGTTGTTGTTCATATTATTATTGTTGTTAATATTATTCTTTGCATTATCGTTAATATTATTATTATTATAGGTATTACAATTATTGTTGATGTTAATATTATCATTAATATTATTATTGTATCGATTTTGTTGGCTATTTTCGGCAAATTTGAGACTAAGAGAAACGAAAGCAATGAAATTGAAAGACGGATAGGTATTCTAGAGCGAATCAGTCATAAACTTAGAACGGAAAACTAGAACTAGGCAGGCTCATATGGGCATGATCGAAAGGAAATGTGAAGAATTCTTTGCCTTCTGCATAGTAGGAGTTGGGCGTTTCACCCAAGTCTACCGCATGGTCTATGGTAGAACATAACTCATCATCATGTTTTACCGCCGACGCCGGCATGCAGTTTCTCTTAGTCTCAAATTTGCCGAAAATAGCCAACAAAATCGATACAGTAGAACCTTGCGGCAATTAAAACATAGTAACATCTAATATATTATTATTAATACTGGAATTATTATTATTGCTATTGCTATTATTTATTTTATTTGTCATGGACCTAGTGTTTAAGGCTTTCAATTCGTCTGAGGTTGCAACAATTCTGGATAAGGCATCCGCTGTAGCGTTGCTTTTACCAGGAATGTATTCTATATTAAAGTCGAATTCTTCTAAATCTAGTCTCATTCTAGTGAGTTTGGAGGTTGGGTTTTTCATATTAAATAAAAATACTAATGGTCTATGGTCTGTTCTGACCGTACATTTTCTTCCGTATAGGTAAGGTTTGAAATAATTTATTCCCCAGTGTATTCCTGTTAGTTCTTTTAGTATTGTCGATTTATTTTTCTCTCTTGGAGTGAAGCTTTTGCTCGCGAAAGCTATGGGTAAGTCGTTTCCGTTTTTAATTTGGGATAAAACTGCTCCGCATCCTACGTCTGATGCGTCAGTTGTTAGTATAAACGGTTGAGCAAAGTCGGGGTATTGAAGTAGTTTTGGTGAGATTAGGTGTGTTTTTAGTGTGTTAAAGGCGTTTTGGCATTCATTTGTCCAAACGAACTGTTTATTTTTCTTTAGAAGTTGATTTAGTGGGTGTGCTATTGTTGCAAAGTTTGGCACAAATTTGCGGTAATAGTTACAAAAAGCTACAAATCGTCTACAGTCGTCACTATTTTTGGGTATGGGGTAGTTGTTAATAGTGTCGAATTTGGAACTATCTGGTAGTATTCCATTATCTGTAATTTTGTGTCCTAGATACGTCACTTCTGTATTGAAGAATTTACATTTTTGGGGATTTAATTTTAGATTATATTTTCTGATTCTGTCGAAGACTTTTGCTAGATTTTGCAAGTGGTGTTGGATGGAACATCCAATAACAATTGTGTCATCGATATAGACGAATGCATGTTCTGGTGTTAGTCCAGCCATTGCGATTGTCATCATTCTCTGAAAACTGTTTGGGCTAATATTTAATCCAAAAGGTAAGCGTGTGAATTGGTAATGACCACTCTGTGTTGAGAAAGCGGTAAATTTTCTAGAGTTATTTTCTAACGCTATTTGGTGAAAACCAGACATTAAGTCTAATGTTGAAAAGTATTTGGCTCCGCCAAGTTGATCTAAAATTGTGTCGATTCTAGGTAGGGGAAATTTGTCTGCCAGGATTTTTTTGTTGAGTTGTCTGAAATCCATTACTAGTCGCCATTTCTTGGTTTCATCATTTGATTTCTTTGGTACTAATAAAATTGGACTGTTATAGGATGATATTGAAGGTTCTATTATTTCGTCTTTTAGCATTTTAGTAATTTGAGTTTCTATTTCTGTATTTTGAGAGTGGATTGTTTTATAATTGGGTATGTATACGGAGGTATTGTCCTTTAAGTTAATGTTTTGGTTGTAAAAATTGTTAGTCGACAGTGGTTCGTCAGTGAGTGCAAAAATGTCTGAATAGTTTAATATTAGGTTGCTTAATTCTTGTTGTGCGTAGCTTGGTACATTTTCATGTCTATCTCATTTAAAACTTTTTTATTTCTCGTATTATTCTTATCTTTATTGTTAATTTTCATTATATTGTAGTTTGCTAAGGGTTCCATTTCAGGTTTAAGTTCTAAGTTGGATATATTTACAGTTGATTTCGTTGTGCTCATTATTTTTACATAGGGATTTTGTGGAGAAATGATAGCGTTTCCTAGAAAAATTCCAGGTGCAATTTCTGTAGAGATGACTACCATGTCTTCCTTAAGATTGTTGTTACTTAATTTTCTAATCACTTCGCATCTCTGCGGTATTATGAAATTGTTGTTTACGCTGTCTTGTATAGGTACGGACACGTTAGTATTATTTACTGAGAAATTTAATAACCAACATTCGTAATCGATTATACATTTATGGGAGGAGAAAAAATCTCTGCCCAAAATGCCATCGGTTTGAATGGGAAAGTCTGCGTTAACTAGATGAAAGTTATGTTTAATGATTATGTTATTTCCGAAATTTAGTTCAGTTTCGGTCAGTGCTGTTGTTTCTATTTCGTCTTCCGTTATTCCAGATAATTTTACTCTGATATTCTTATTTACTAATTGTTTGGGCATAACTCTATTACTCTTAAAAATAGAGATATCTGCACCAGAATCTATTATCAACGTACAGATCGAATTGGCCATACGCACTCCAACTTTTATGAAGTTAGAAGCGCTTACATTAAGAGTCAACACATTGGCCCAAAAAAATGGGTTTGAATTTGTTGTTGTTGCTGTTCGCTCGGTGCAGGGACCTGCACAGCTGTTTGTGCTTGGCCTTGGTCAGCCATGCATGATTGCGGTTCAGTACTTGCTAAATACATGTTTTGTCGATTCTGCGGGAATCGATTTGTTCCATATCGAGTCTGTTGAGGTTGGTAATGACCACGGTCTCGTTGGTTATTATACACGTTTCTATGTGGATAAGTATAATTGTTATTATACGATCGCTGTGGACCGTTATAGCGCTGATTGGTATTAAAATTTCGCTGAATTGCGTCGTTCCTCCCGTTTCCTTTTTGGGAACGGTAGTGCTGCTGTGTGTTATAGTAACTTGGGGGGTTTTGGAAAGAGTTTCGTTTAACTCGGTTGTCCCATCTGTTCGTATTTTTATTTATGTTTAGTAGGGTGGCGGATTCTTTTTCATTACAAGTTTCGTTTTCAACCATTAAGCCGATTGCGTCGCTTAATGTATCAAATTTGCCGACCCTTAACATCATCTTAGTTTTGGGGTGGCGTGAGCCGCTTATCAGTGCTTGTATACCCGCCTTTTGTGCCTTCTTTTTGGCTACTTCACCCGGAAAGGCTTCTCGGATGTATGCGTTGGCGAGCTGATTGCTCAGTTCGTCGACGCTTTTAGCAAAAGTTCGCGGGTCACTGTTATGCTTTATATTTTTTAAATTGTTTTCTGCGGAATCCGAACTGCTTTTGTCTGTGCAGTTCAATTGAATTTGCAGGGCGATCTCAACTAGGCTGGCTGAGACCGCTGTAAAAAGGTCTCTCGCTTTGCCTGTGAGCTTGGTGAGTACTAGCTGTACCGCCGTGGGTTTCTGAGCTTCGGTCACGATCGTATTTATAAAATTTACAGCATCTATGAAACCTTTAGCTCCTTCTTTATTACCATCGTATAGTGGAATTAAAGAGGCTAGCTTCGCTGCCGTTTTAATGTCGAAATTTGCCATAATTTTTAATTTATTTAGCCGATTCGTGAAAATGATAGCTAAAATTATACCTTTTAATCTAAATTTTATTTTAAATTTTTGCAATCTCTTGTTTATTGCAGTTGTAATATCAAAATTTAACGTTCTCGATGATTTTTCAAAATAAAATAATTTCTCTGAGGTTAATGTATCCTCATTTATTAGTAGATATTCTTGTATTGCCCTGTAATTGGCTTTGCATAATTTTTCTTTTTAATTAAATTGGAATAGGAAAATTTCTTGGTGATAGATTTTTTTAAATTAATGTCGATCTTTATTAATGTTTCTAGTGCTTTTTCCATATGTTTTTTTTGTATTGTTAAATTTATTGTTTTATGTCTAATGTATGTGCATTCTAGATCTGATCTAGACTTGCAAGCGATTTCTTTGCCTTCTTAAACGCTTGGCGCTTGACGTATCTTGTGTACGTTTGGTAGATGGTAAATATTAATTGTATGGAGCAAATGGTCAGTAATAACCAGTATTTCGTATCTTGGTTATCCTGCCAATTTGCGTGCTGTTCTAAGCTATTGATAATATTTATTTGCGGATCTCCGCTTACTGTTGGGGATTTACTTGTTCTAGACCCCATTTTTTCGAACTTTAATATATAGTAATTTAGTATCTAATAATTAAAATTTAATATACAGTATATAATAATTTAATATCCACCTGTGATATATGCTTTTAGGGTTATTGGGCGGATACTTCAGTTGATAATTTTATTTTTATAGACAATTTTAGCCTGTATTTTAGTTAAAACCTGTTTACTGTTTGATTGTGTAGTGGATAAATTAGGTTTTGGTTAAGTAGATCATACTGTATGATACTGAGGCATAAATCTAGACAATCGATACTATATAGTAATCAAATAACAACCTTTGTATAGCTGCACTTGGTTGGCTTTGACAGGTTAGTTTTTGTTCTATTTTAATTTAAAGACAATCGGAACGGTACAAGACACTATTTGTGTTGATTCTTTTCACTATTGTAGAAATTCTTCACTTTTTACTGCATGCGCATTCATCGAACTCTTACCTCCGGACTCTGAGCTTCGGTCACGATCGTATTTATAAAATTTACAGCATCTATGAAACCTTTAGCTCCTTCTTTATTACCATCGTATAGTGGAATTAAAGAGGCTAGCTTCGCTGCCGTTTTAATGTCGAAATTTGCCATAATTTTTAATTTATTTAGCCGATTCGTGAAAATGATAGCTAAAATTATACCTTTTAATCTAAATTTTATTTTAAATTTTTGCAATCTCTTGTTTATTGCAGTTGTAATATCAAAATTTAACGTTCTCGATGATTTTTCAAAATAAAATAATTTCTTTTTTACGTTTTAACGACATTCAATTAGCTAGAGATTACTGGGTAGGGAAAGTTATGAAACTTAGAGCCAAGTGAGAGCAAGGATGTGAAGTAAACAGATCGGAAAACTAGAAGTGGCAGGGTCATTAGAACAGGCTTAATATCGTGCGGGCTTAATTTTTGCCTTCTGATAATGAGGGTCGAGCTTAGGCAGAATAACTACGAATCACTCGAGTTCACTATCATGTGTCCTTGATAAAGGTAGACGTATCTATCTTTACCGTGACAACCGGCTGTCACGGTAAAGATGCCGGTTGTCACGGTAAAGATAGATACGTCTACCTTTATCAAGGACACATGATAGTGAACTCGAGTGATTCGTAGTTATTCTGCCTAAGCTCGACCCTCATTATCAGAAGGCAAAAATTAAGCCCGCACGATATTAAGCCTGTTCTAATGACCCTGCCACTTCTAGTTTTCCGATCTGTTTACTTCACATCCTTGCTCTCACTTGGCTCTAAGTTTCATAACTTTCCCTACCCAGTAATCTCTAGCTAATTGAATGTCGTTAAAACGTAAAAAAGAAAATGTGACTAACATAGTCGAAATAAAAAAAGGTAAAATAATTTCTCTGAGGTTAATGTATCCTCATTTATTAGTAGATATTCTTGTATTGCCCTGTAATTGGCTTTGCATAATTTTTCTTTTTAATTAAATTGGAATAGGAAAATTTCTTGGTGATAGATTTTTTTAAATTAATGTCGATCTTTATTAATGTTTCTAGTGCTTTTTCCATATGTTTTTTTTTGTATTGTTAAATTTATTGTTTTATGTCTAATGTATGTGCATTCTAGATCTGATCTAGACTTGCAAGCGATTTTTTTGCCTTCTTAAACGCTTGGCGCTTGACGTATCTTGTGTACGTTTGGTAGATGGTAAATATTAATTGTATGGAGCAAATGGTCAGTAATAACCAGTATTTCGTATCTTGGTTATCCTGCCAATTTGCGTGCTGTTCTAAGCTATTGATAATATTTATTTGCGGATCTCCGCTTACTGTTGGGGATTTACTTGTTCTAGACCCCATTTTTTCGAACTTTAATATATAGTAATTTAGTATCTAATAATTAAAATTTAATATACAGTATATAATAATTTAATATCCACCTGTGATATATGCTTTTAGGGTTATTGGGCGGATACTTCAGTTGATAATTTTATTTTTATAGACAATTTTAGCCTG
Source organism: Topomyia yanbarensis (assembly GCF_030247195.1). NCBI lineage: Eukaryota > Metazoa > Arthropoda > Insecta > Diptera > Culicidae > Topomyia > Topomyia yanbarensis. The sequence continues at coordinate 260,859,346 of NC_080671.1, read as the reverse complement.
TATTTTAGTTAAAACCTGTTTACTGTTTGATTGTGTAGTGCATAAATTAGGTTTTGGTTAAGTAGATCATACTGTATGATACTGAGGCATAAATCTAGACAATCGATACTATATAGTAATCAAATAACAACCTTTGTATAGCTGCACTTGGTTGGCTTTGACAGGCTAGTTTTTGTTCTATTTTAATTTAAAGACAATCGGAACGGAACTTCCTCATGGTGTTATTCGGGTGGATAGATAACTGTTATTTGTGTGAATTCTTCTGGATTTCTTGTCACTTGTCACTAATTTGAGTTCATTCTAACGTTTACTAGTATACAGTAACAGCTGCTTCACTTCCTCATGGTGTTATTCGGTTGGATAGTTAACTATTATTTGTGTGAATTCTTCTGGATTTCTTGTCACTAATTTGAGTTCGTTCTAACGATTACTAGTGGGTGTTAGACGTCCATTTTCACTTCATATTTCGAGTTCTTCAGTGGGGTGGTTTTTTTTTGACAGCACCAGTGGATGGGGCACTTTTATAGGTAGCTTTGGTGGCACGCTGCTTACGCGGAGCCTTACCTCCAGTAGATTTACGAGCTGTCCGTTTAGTACGGGCTATTGTCTAAGAAATGTACCGGTGAATTGAAGAACTTTTTGCAGGTTAGTAATCCAATAAATCGAGAGCGACGAAAATTCACTATCACTTGTGCTGCCTTCATTTTACTTTTCACGGTCGCCATTTTGGATATTTGATAATTTAAAAAAAGGTTGTTCCCTTGTTGGTAGTCTTTCTTAATCTGCTTTATTCAATTTAAAAATCTTACTAGCTAACCTGACTTAAACTATTCTATGTACATCAAAATGGGAGGAGTCAGTTACAATTTCAAAGTACATAATTATGTACGGGTAGCGTAAAAAAGGGAAAACAAATCAATGAATAAGTATGGGTGCCTTGGTTGCTATCGGTGCTTTTGTTTGAATACACTGTTTATTTGTCGCCTCTGCATAATAATGACCTAGTGAGAATGTTGCTATAACAAGTGGTGCGACCCAGAATGGTTTAACTGGAATGCGCCCATCTGGTTATGCAAGTTGGATTTGAAAACGATCGTTCAAGTAATTTACGATCTGTGGGAAAATATGAGTGTGGCCTCGTTTCAAGTGGCCTGACTAAAGGATATGTTAAATTTGGTTTTTATGACCTGTGACCTGAGAAGGATTCACATTGGTGCATGTAGGGATTGGTTTTGTGGGAATAATTTGTGATGCTAGAAAGTAAGTCCGTTACAGTCCCTTCCTAACACTGTGAAGCTTATGTATGAGGGAATTGGCTTGGTCACACGCATTATCACCACACGAACACCGTTAGGGATGTCCGGGAAAAAAATCCTCCATGTATCATGTGTAACGGAGTCTACTTCTCCATATTTTTGCAAGGATTTTTTAATCACGCTGTCAGAGGTACGCGTAACCAAATCATAGACACGAACTTCTACTTCGCCGTTCTCGATGTATACGGGAATGCTATATTTAACATTGCCGCATTCGGCGGTGTGCTGCATGTTGTTTTGCGAGGCGAATGACTCAGCTTGGTTAATGTTGTTGAACGAAATCAGCACGCAATGTTTGATATGATGCCTTTGTAGGGTTTTCACTTCATCCAGATTGAGTTCCATCTGCACTTTTAATAACTGTTCCACTTCCCGAATGGCTGGTCTTACGGGGCATTTCGAAAAATCAACAGCAACACAGTTCGGCCGCATCTGGGTTGCTTTTTGCTGGGCACCGACACTCATCACTAAATCGCACAGTAGGTATAGGCTATTGTTATATGGAATGCTTGTGCGATAGGCACCGATTGATTTTTAGGTAGAATTGACTGTTTCATTTGCGCGGGACAATTTTTGCTTCTGCTCAGGGCGAGATGCGAAGACACACTGACCGCCAATTGCTGGTCGAAAGGAAGTGGGAACAATCTGCGAATCGGTCGTATGTATGCTCCACTTCTTGTTTTGATGGTTGCAACACGAATGATTTCATCATCGCCGGGTTGAACTGCTTCGATCCTTGCTAGTGGCCAAACGAAGGAAGGTTTTCCATCCTACTGCAGCAATACCATTTGGCCAACACGAATGTCCACCGGAGAACTGGATTTCTACCACTGCTGATTGAGCTCGGTAAGATATTCCTTTCGCCAACGTTGCCAGTGATGTTGAATCAGTTGTTGCAACTGCTGATAGTGCCGCAATCGGTTTGTTGGTATTTCGGTGTACTGAGGGTCCGGAAGGGTTAAAAGTGGCCCGCCAGTCAGGAAATGGCCGGGTGTTAGTGCGTCTAATTCGGTCGGGTCATCGGATAGTGGCGTTAGTGGGCGAGTGTTCATGTTTTCCTCGATCTGGTAGAGAACAGTGACCATGTCCTCGTATGATAGTTTTCGGCTGCCGATTGTTTTTACCAGAGAGAACTTTGCTATCTTAACAGCTGCTTCCCAGAGGCCGCCGAAATTTGGAGCTCGAGGTGGAATGAACCGCCAAGTGATTCCTTTGCTGCTGCATTCATTGATTATTTTTTCCTTGTTGTGTTTGATGCTGAATAGGCGATGCATTTCCGTGAGTGTTGTTTTTGCTTCCTTAAAATTTGTACCATCATCAGAATGGATTTCCGTTGGCAAACCGCACCGGGCGTCGTAGTGCGGCAATGAATGCGTCCGTTGACAAATCGCACGCGAGTTCCAGGTGAGTGGCCTTGGTAGCGAAGCAAACAAACACAGCAATAAAAACTTTTTGAGGGGCTGCTCGTCGATGGACAGATTTTAAATATATTGGGCCACAGTAATCGACACCGGTGATTGAGAATGGTCGACTAGGGACAATGCGTGCCTTGGGAAGCTGTCCTTGAGGTTGGGCAAATTGTACATTTGCGACACACATAATTGGCAAGAGTTTTTCCGCGAACCGGCCAGAATTCTCGACGCATTGTTGCCAGGGTCATTCGGGAGCCAGAATGAAAACATTGCGAGTGGAAATGCGCTGCAATTATACGGGCTTTAGGGTGCTTGGTTTGGTAGGTTTCGTCGGAGAAATTCAGCCGGCCACCGACACGTATTGTGCCATTCTCATTTAGGGAAGGATATCGATTTTTCAGGGGTGATTTCGAGGGAACCGGACGTTTTGCTTCAACTGAATCAACTCTTCTGAGAACACTTCTTGTTGAACCACCTTTACTAAGGTTTGCTTTGCTTCTTGCAGCTCCACCGTCGAAAGGAATGCTTCATATGCATGATGTTTAGAGCGGAAGCGTGTAATGAATCGACGAAGGTAAGCAGTGATTCGAACTAGACGCCCGAATCAAGAATAGCGCTCAAATAACGGGTTTTGCTGCGACGTTGACTGAACCACTAAAACCGTTTTCTTTCGTTCCAGGATGTCCTCATTTGGGAGAAGAGGGTTTGCATGTTTTGGCCATTTATCCAATTCGTCTGCTAGCCATCCGGGACCACTCCTCCAAAGAATGTCGACGATGAAATCTGCCGGCAACATACCACGCGAAACGTGATCCGCCGGATTATCCGTACCCTTCACGTGGTTCTAGGGGTGTCCGTGTGTCAGCAGCTGGATTTCCGATGTGCGATTGCCCACAAACGTTTTCCGAGTGTTTGGGGGTGCTGCGATCCAATGCAACGTGACCGTCGAGTTCGACCCGAACCAGCAAGAAATTCCCTCCATCCCCAGCGCTGCGGATACTCTAGTATAGAGTTTGGCACCCAATAAAGCAGCACACAGCTCAAGGCGTGGTATACTGAGATGTTTGATCGGCGCGACTCTTGATTTTGCTGCAATGAGCTGGATTTGAGCTTTACCTTCCTTGCTGGCTGAGCGAGCGTAAATACATGCTCCGTAGCCTGCTTCAGATGCGTCGCAGAATACGTGGAATTGAACTGTTGTAGCTTCTGGTGTAAATATATAACGGGGAACTTTGAATTGCTTTAGTAGGGGCAGCTGTGAATGGAAATCATTCCATTTAGATTCGATCTCGCGTGGAATCGGATCATCCCAGTCGACATTAACTAACCAAAGGTGTTGCATTCGAATTTTTGCCCAAGCAATCACAGGTGACACGATACCAAGCGGGTCGTACAATTGCGCAATCTCCGAAAATATTTTCTTTTTTGTCCATTGATCGTCATATTCCGTTGCTCGTATCTCAACACAGTTGGTCCGTTCCTGTCTCCCACACGTCTTCACCTTTGTTTCTGCATCGAAATGTAGCGTGGATTGCTCCTCTAGAGCTGAGGAAGGTAAATCGGCTAAAGCCTCCGGTTGATTAGAGCTCCACTTCCGCAAATCGAATCCTTCTTCAGCCATAAGGGATTGAACTTCGCTTCGCAAACGTTTCGCCTTCGAAATCGATTCCACTCCGGAAAGAAAATCGTCCATATAGAAATCTTTCTTTACAGCAGGACCAGCGTATTCGTATTTGTCACCGGCGTCTATGGCAAGCTGTTTAAGTACGCGAGTTGCCAGGAAAGATGATGGCGCCAAACCGTAAGTAACCGTCTGTAGCTCATACACCTGGATTGGTTCAGCCTGATCGAAGCGCCACAGGATCCGTTGAAGCGACGCGTCCTCCGGGTGAATGCGTACCTGCCTGAACATTTTGGCCACATCTGCAACTAACGCAACGGCATGCTTGCGAAAACGGATCATGATGTCCAGCAGCTCATCCTGAATTACTGAACCCGTAAGTAGAATGTCGTTGAGCGAGTGATTTGAAGTGGTTTTCGCTGATCCATCGAACACTACCCGTACCTTGGTCGTTGAGCTAGACTCTTTAAACACAGGGTGATGGGGCAAATAGTAAGTAGTGCGCCCTTCATCCAGTGTATTCTCCATTTATCCGATCAGTTGCATATGCCCCATTGCAAGGTATTCTTGGAACCGGCTTCATAGTGCTGGGCAAGATGCGCCAACGTGTGATCGGGTGGCAGCCGATCAACGCAAGGATGTGCAAGTTGAGGATCAAAGGCCGTTTCTTCAACTACAGCATCATCAACGTGCACTGCCCACACTAAGGGAGACCCGACGACGAGAAAGAAGCGTTCTACATGCAGCTGGAGCAGACATACGACGGTTGCCCTCTGCGAGACGTGAAAATTGTCATCGGCGACATGAACGCACAGGTAGGAAGGGAGGCAATGAACCGACCGGTGATCGGGCCTAACAGCCTGCATTCCGTATCAAATGACAACGGCCAACGATGTGTGAACTTCGCAGCCTCCCGTGGAATGGTAGTCCGAAGCACCTTCTTCCCTCGCAAAGATATCCACAAAGTCACCTGGAGATCACCGGACCAAGTAACAAAAAATCAAATCGACCACGTTCTAATCGACGGTAGATTCTTCTCGGACATCACAAACGTCCGCACTTATCGCAGTGCGAATATAGATTCGAACCACCACCTGGTTGCAGTATGCTTGCGCTCAAAACTTTCGACAGTGCATAGCTATCGTCGAAGCCGAACACCGCGGCTGAACATCGAGCGGCTGCAAGATGGCAGAGTGGCTCAAGAATACGCGCAGCAGTTGGAAGTGGCACTACCAACGGAAGAGCAGCTAGGCGCAGTTGCCCTTGAAGATGGCTGGAGAGATATCCGATCCGACATAGGTAGCACCGCAGCCACTGCACAAGGTACGGTGGGCCCGGACCGAAGAAGCGACTGGTACGACTGCGAATGCGAGCAGTTAGTCGAAGAGACGAATGCAGCATGGGCGAGAATGCTGCAACACCGCACGAGGGCGAACGAGGCGCGATATAAACAGGCACGGAACAGGTAGAACTCGGTTTTCTGGACCAAAAAGCGCCAGCAGGAAGACCGAGATCGCGAAGCGATGGAGCAGCTGTACCGCGCTAAAGACACACGGAAATTCTACGAGAAGTTGAACCGCTCGCGTAGGGGCCACGTACCACAGGCCGACATGTGCAGAGATACAAACGGGAATCTTCTCACGGACCAGTGTGAGGTGATCCAGAGGTGGCGGCAGCTCTACGAAGAACACCTGAACGGCGATGCAGCAGACGACGAGGATGGCACGGTAACGCACCTGGGAGCACGCGCGGAAGACATTACACTACCGACTCCGGATCTCCAAGAAATCCAGGAGGAGATTAGCCGGCTCAAAAATAATAAAGCCGCTGGGATTGACCAAATACCAAGCGAGCTACTAAAACACGGTGGCGAGCCACTGGCTAAAGCGCTGCACTGGGTGATTACCAAGATTTGGGAGGAGGAGATTTTACCGGAGGAGTGGATGGAAGGTGTCGTGTGTCCTATCTACAAAAAGGGCGACAAGCTGGATTGCTGTAATTACCGAGCAATCACCCTGCTGAACGCCGCCTACAAGGTACTCTCCCAAATACTATGCCGTCGACTATCACCAATTGCAAGAGAGTTCGTGGGGCAGTACCAGGCGGGTTTCATGAGCGAACGATCTACCACGGACCAGGTGTTCGCTCTTCGTCAAGTACTGAGAAATGCCGCGAGTACAATGTTCCCACACATCATTTGTTCATCGACTTCAAAGCCGCATACGACACTATCGATCGAGATCAGCTATGGCAGATTATGCACGAGTACGGATTCCCGGACAAACTGGCGCGATTGGTGAAGGCGATGATGGATCGGGTGATGTGCGTAGTACGTGTCTCAGGGACGCTCTCGAGTCCCTTTGAATCACGCAGAGGGTTACGGCAAGGTGATGGTCTCTCGTGTCTGTTATTCAACATTGCGCTGGAAGGTGTAATAAGAAGAGCGGGGATCGACACGAGTGCTACGATTTTCACAAAGTCCGTTCAGCTGCTTGGCTTCGCCGATGACGTTGATATTATTGCACGAAACTTTGAGAAGATGGAGGAAGCCTACATCAGACTGAAAAGAGAAGCCAAGCGCGTCGGACTTGCCATCAACACGTCGAATACAAAGTACATGATAGGAAGAGGTTCACGAGATGAAAATGAGAACCGCCCGCTTCGAGTTTGCATCGGTGGCGACGAAATCGAGGTGGTTGAAGAGTTCGTGTACTTGGGCTCACTGGTGACCGCCGACAATGATACCAGCAGAGAGATTCGTAGACGCATCGTGGCAGGAAATCGTGCTTACTTTGGCCTCCGCAAGACACTTCGGTCGAACAGAGTTCGCCGTCGTACGAAGTTGACCATCTACAAGACGCTGATTAGACCGGTAGTTCTCTACGGGCACGAGACCTGGACCATGCTCGTGGAGGACCAACGCGCACTTGGTGTCTTCGAATGGAAAGTGCTGCGTACCATCTACGGTGGAGTGCAGATGGAAGACGGCACATGGAGACGGCGAATGAACCATGAGTTGCATCAGCTGTTGGGGGAGCCGCCCATCTGTCATACCGCGAAAATCGGACGACTACGGTGGGCCGGGCACGTAGCCAGAATGTCGGACAATAGCCCGGTGAAAACGGTTCTCGACCGGTACAAGAAGACGTGGCGCGCAGCGAGCACGATGGATCGACCATGTGGAAGACGATTTGCGGACCCTTCGCAGACTGCGTGGCTGGCGACGCGCGGCCATGGACCGAGTGGAATGGAGGAATCTTTTGTATACGGCACAGGAAACTTCGGCCTTAATCTGTTAATAAATAAATAAAAACCTGTTTTAATCCACCTAGAGGTGCAATTGTGCCTTTCTCATTTCTCTAAACTATGGCACGGAGGCTTTTTATGTTCAACATAATTGTGGAAATGTCCATTACATTCTTAGTACACTTTGCACCTTTACACAATGGCATGCCAGCCACGAACTTGATGAGCTACGTGTCGACGGTGAAACACTTGAAACAAAAAATATCATACTTCATTAGCCTAATCAGCATTAGATCAATGTTATCTGCTTGCTAACTCATTTTGTCATGCGGGGGTGGGTATGTGAGGAGGGCGAAAGTCCCATGAACGAACGACTTCCCAGCTTAAATTGGTATGCTTTGTGATATAGTGGTGGTTTAAAGATGATGGGGTTGAAAGGGAGGGGTATGAGGGCTGGATGGGGTGGTGGTCTGAGGGGTGATTTAAGGAGATTTTTAAAGGAGGGGCGCGAACAGTAGAGGGGGGTGTAACCCCTCTCCGTAAACCATCAACTACGCTCCTGTTAAAATCCAGAAACCCTAAACGAGTTGAAAAAAAAATTAGGTTGACGTTTTTCAGAGTGATTGCATAACCTTTCTATATGAGAAAGGCAAAAATGTGCCAAAATCCAAAAAAGTGAATCGTAGTCAAATTTTTTTTTCGAGTTTACATCAAATCTCGACGTTTCATGCACCTTGAACACATTTAGCATCAAAAATAAAAATTCAGTTTTTAATTTTTCCTATAGTTTATATGAGAAATTTCTGTGTGGCCGCACTCTGAAACCCGTAATTCCGGAACCAGAATTCCGATCGATCCAAAATTCAATAGCAGCCGATGGGAAGGTTGCACCTTTCATTTGAGACTAAGTTTGGGCAAATCGGTCCAGCCATCTCTGAGAAAAATGAGTGACATTATTTGACACATACGCACATACATACACACACACACATACACACACACATACATACATACACACACACATACAGACTTTTTCCGATCTCGACGAACTGAGTCGAATGGGATATGACACTCGGCCCTCCGGGCCGGGATTAGGTTGACGTTTTTCAGAGTGATTGCATAACCTTTCTATATGAGAAAGGCAAAAATGTGCCAAAATCCAAAAAAGTGAATCGTAGTCAAATTTTTTTTTCGAGTTTACATCAAATCTCGACGTTTCATGCACCTTGAACACATTTAGCATCAAAAATAAAAATTCAGTTTTTAATTTTTCCTATAGTTTATATGAGAAATTTCTGTGTGGCCGCACTCTGAAACCCGTAATTCCGGAACCAGAATTCCGATCAATCCAAAATTCAATAGCAGCCGATGGGAAGGTTGCACCTTTCATTTGAGACTAAGTTTGGGCAAATCGGTCCAGCCATCTCTGAGAAAAATGAGTGACATTATTTGACACATACGCACATACATACACACACACACACATACACACACACATACATACATACACACACACATACAGACTTTTTCCGATCTCGACGAACTGAGTCGAATGGGATATGACACTCGGCCCTCCGGGCCGGGATTAGGTTGACGTTTTTCAGAGTGATTGCATAACCTTTCTATATGAGAAAGGCAAAAATGTGCCAAAATCCAAAAAAGTGAATCGTAGTCAAATTTTTTTTTCGAGTTTACATCAAATCTCGACGTTTCATGCACCTTGAACACATTTAGCATCAAAAATAAAAATTCAGTTTTTAATTTTTCCTATAGTTTATATGAGAAATTTCTGTGTGGCCGCACTCTGAAACCCGTAATTCCGGAACCAGAATTCCGATCGATCCAAAATTCAATAGCAGCCGATGGGAAGGTTGCACCTTTCATTTGAGACTAAGTTTGGGCAAATCGGTCCAGCCATCTCTGAGAAAAATGAGTGACATTATTTGACACATACGCACATACATACACACACACACACATACACACACACATACATACATACACACACACATACAGACTTTTTCCGATCTCGACGAACTGAGTCGAATGGGATATGACACTCGGCCCTCCGGGCCGGGATTAGGTTGACGTTTTTCAGAGTGATTGCATAACCTTTCTATATGAGAAAGGCAAAAATGTGCCAAAATCCAAAAAAGTGAATCGTAGTCAAATTTTTTTTTCGAGTTTACATCAAATCTCGACGTTTCATGCACCTTGAACACATTTAGCATCAAAAATAAAAATTCAGTTTTTAATTTTTCCTATAGTTTATATGAGAAATTTCTGTGTGGCCGCACTCTGAAACCCGTAATTCCGGAACCAGAATTCCGATCGATCCAAAATTCAATAGCAGCCGATGGGAAGGTTGCACCTTTCATTTGAGACTAAGTTTGGGCAAATCGGTCCAGCCATCTCTGAGAAAAATGAGTGACATTATTTGACACATACGCACATACATACACACACACACATACACACACACATACATACATACACACACACATACAGACTTTTTCCGATCTCGACGAACTGAGTCGAATGGGATATGACACTCGGCCCTCCGGGCCGGGATTAGGTTGACGTTTTTCAGAGTGATTGCATAACCTTTCTATATGAGAAAGGCAAAAATGTGCCAAAATCCAAAAAAGTGAATCGTAGTCAAATTTTTTTTTCGAGTTTACATCAAATCTCGACGTTTCATGCACCTTGAACACATTTAGCATCAAAAATAAAAATTCAGTTTTTAATTTTTCCTATAGTTTATATGAGAAATTTCTGTGTGGCCGCACTCTGAAACCCGTAATTCCGGAACCAGAATTCCGATCGATCCAAAATTCAATAGCAGCCGATGGGAAGGTTGCACCTTTCATTTGAGACTAAGTTTGGGCAAATCGGTCCAGCCATCTCTGAGAAAAATGAGTGACATTATTTGACACATACGCACATACATACACACACACACATACACACACACATACATACATACACACACACATACAGACTTTTTCCGATCTCGACGAACTGAGTCGAATGGGATATGACACTCGGCCCTCCGGGCCGGGATTAGGTTGACGTTTTTCAGAGTGATTGCATAACCTTTCTATATGAGAAAGGCAAAAATGTGCCAAAATCCAAAAAAGTGAATCGTAGTCAAATTTTTTTTTCGAGTTTACATCAAATCTCGACGTTTCATGCACCTTGAACACATTTAGCATCAAAAATAAAAATTCAGTTTTTAATTTTTCCTATAGTTTATATGAGAAATTTCTGTGTGGCCGCACTCTGAAACCCGTAATTCCGGAACCAGAATTCCGATCGATCCAAAATTCAATAGCAGCCGATGGGAAGGTTGCACCTTTCATTTGAGACTAAGTTTGGGCAAATCGGTCCAGCCATCTCTGAGAAAAATGAGTGACATTATTTGACACATACGCACATACATACACACACACACACATACACACACACATACATACATACACACACACATACAGACTTTTTCCGATCTCGACGAACTGAGTCGAATGGGATATGACACTCGGCCCTCCGGGCCGGGATTAGGTTGACGTTTTTCAGAGTGATTGCATAACCTTTCTATATGAGAAAGGCAAAAATGTGCCAAAATCCAAAAAAGTGAATCGTAGTCAAATTTTTTTTTCGAGTTTACATCAAATCTCGACGTTTCATGCACCTTGAACACATTTAGCATCAAAAATAAAAATTCAGTTTTTAATTTTTCCTATAGTTTATATGAGAAATTTCTGTGTGGCCGCACTCTGAAACCCGTAATTCCGGAACCAGAATTCCGATCGATCCAAAATTCAATAGCAGCCGATGGGAAGGTTGCACCTTTCATTTGAGACTAAGTTTGGGCAAATCGGTCCAGCCATCTCTGAGAAAAATGAGTGACATTATTTGACACATACGCACATACATACACACACACACACACACATACACACACACATACATACATACACACACATACAGACTTTTTCCGATCTCGACGAACTGAGTCGAATGGGATATGACACTCGGCCCTCCGGGCCGGGATTAGGTTGACGTTTTTCAGAGTGATTGCATAACCTTTCTATATGAGAAAGGCAAAAATGTGCCAAAATCCAAAAAAGTGAATCGTAGTCAAATTTTTTTTTCGAGTTTACATCAAATCTCGACGTTTCATGCACCTTGAACACATTTAGCATCAAAAATAAAAATTCAGTTTTTAATTTTTCCTATAGTTTATATGAGAAATTTCTGTGTGGCCGCACTCTGAAACCCGTAATTCCGGAACCAGAATTCCGATCGATCCAAAATTCAATAGCAGCCGATGGGAAGGTTGCACCTTTCATTTGAGACTAAGTTTGGGCAAATCGGTCCAGCCATCTCTGAGAAAAATGAGTGACATTATTTGACACATACGCACATACATACACACACATACACACACATACACACACATACACACACATACACACACATACATACACACACACATACAGACTTTTTCCGATCTCGACGAACTGAGTCGAATGGGATATGACACTCGGCTTTCCGGGCCGGGATTAGGTTGACGTTTTTCAGAGTGATTGCATAACCTTTCTATATGAGAAAGGCAAAAATGTGCCAAAATCCAAAAAAGTGAATCGTAGTCAAATTTTTTTTTCGAGTTTACATCAAATCTCGACGTTTCATGCACCTTGAACACATTTAGCATCAAAAATAAAAATTCAGTTTTTAATTTTTCCTATAGTTTATATGAGAAATTTCTGTGTGGCCGCACTCTGAAACCCGTAATTCCGGAACCAGAATTCCGATCGATCCAAAATTCAATAGCAGCCGATGGGAAGGTTGCACCTTTCATTTGAGACTAAGTTTGGGCAAATCGGTCCAGCCATCTCTGAGAAAAATGAGTGACATTATTTGACACATACGCACATACATACACACACACACACATACACACACACATACATACATACACACACACATACAGACTTTTTCCGATCTCGACGAACTGAGTCGAATGGGATATGACACTCGGCCCTCCGGGCCGGGATTAGGTTGACGTTTTTCAGAGTGATTGCATAACCTTTCTATATGAGAAAGGCAAAAATGTGCCAAAATCCAAAAAAGTGAATCGTAGTCAAATTTTTTTTTCGAGTTTACATCAAATCTCGACGTTTCATGCACCTTGAACACATTTAGCATCAAAAATAAAAATTCAGTTTTTAATTTTTCCTATAGTTTATATGAGAAATTTCTGTGTGGCCGCACTCTGAAACCCGTAATTCCGGAACCAGAATTCCGATCGATCCAAAATTCAATAGCAGCCGATGGGAAGGTTGCACCTTTCATTTGAGACTAAGTTTGGGCAAATCGGTCCAGCCATCTCTGAGAAAAATGAGTGACATTATTTGACACATACGCACATACATACACACACATACACACACATACACACACATACACACACATACACACACATACATACACACATACACACACACATACAGACTTTTTCCGATCTCGACGAACTGAGTCGAATGGGATATGACACTCGGCTTTCCGGGCCGGGATTAGGTTGACGTTTTTCAGAGTGATTGCATAACCTTTCTATATGAGAAAGGCAAAAATGTGCCAAAATCCAAAAAAGTGAATCGTAGTCAAATTTTTTTTTCGAGTTTACATCAAATCTCGACGTTTCATGCACCTTGAACACATTTAGCATCAAAAATAAAAATTCAGTTTTTAATTTTTCCTATAGTTTATATGAGAAATTTCTGTGTGGCCGCACTCTGAAACCCGTAATTCCGGAACCAGAATTCCGATCGATCCAAAATTCAATAGCAGCCGATGGGAAGGTTGCACCTTTCATTTGAGACTAAGTTTGGGCAAATCGGTCCAGCCATCTCTGAGAAAAATGAGTGACATTATTTGACACATACGCACATACATACACACACACACATACACACACATACATACATACACACACACATACAGACTTTTTCCGATCTCGACGAACTGAGTCGAATGGGATATGACACTCGGCCCTCCGGGCCGGGATTAGGTTGACGTTTTTCAGAGTGATTGCATAACCTTTCTATATGAGAAAGGGAAAAATGTGCCAAAATCCAAAAAAGTGAATCGTAGTCAAATTTTTTTTTCGAGTTTACATCAAATCTCGACGTTTCATGCACCTTGAACACATTTAGCATCAAAAATAAAAATTCAGTTTTTAATTTTTCCTATAGTTTATATGAGAAATTTCTGTGTGGCCGCACTCTGAAACCCGTAATTCCGGAACCAGAATTCCGATCGATCCAAAATTCAATAGCAGCCGATGGGAAGGTTGCACCTTTCATTTGAGACTAAGTTTGGGCAAATCGGTCCAGCCATCTCTGAGAAAAATGAGTGACATTATTTGACACATACGCACATACATACACACACACACATACACACACACATACATACATACACACACACATACAGACTTTTTCCGATCTCGACGAACTGAGTCGAATGGGATATGACACTCGGCCCTCCGGGCCGGGATTAGGTTGACGTTTTTCAGAGTGATTGCATAACCTTTCTATATGAGAAAGGCAAAAATGTGCCAAAATCCAAAAAAGTGAATCGTAGTCAAATTTTTTTTTCGAGTTTACATCAAATCTCGACGTTTCATGCACCTTGAACACATTTAGCATCAAAAATAAAAATTCAGTTTTTAATTTTTCCTATAGTTTATATGAGAAATTTCTGTGTGGCCGCACTCTGAAACCCGTAATTCCGGAACCAGAATTCCGATCGATCCAAAATTCAATAGCAGCCGATGGGAAGGTTGCACCTTTCATTTGAGACTAAGTTTGGGCAAATCGGTCCAGCCATCTCTGAGAAAAATGAGTGACATTATTTGACACATACGCACATACATACACACACATACACACACATACACACACATACACACACATACACACACATACATACACACATACACACACACATACAGACTTTTTCCGATCTCGACGAACTGAGTCGAATGGGATATGACACTCGGCTTTCCGGGCCGGGATTAGGTTGACGTTTTTCAGAGTGATTGCATAACCTTTCTATATGAGAAAGGCAAAAATGTGCCAAAATCCAAAAAAGTGAATCGTAGTCAAATTTTTTTTTCGAGTTTACATCAAATCTCGACGTTTCATGCACCTTGAACACATTTAGCATCAAAAATAAAAATTCAGTTTTTAATTTTTCCTATAGTTTATATGAGAAATTTCTGTGTGGCCGCACTCTGAAACCCGTAATTCCGGAACCAGAATTCCGATCGATCCAAAATTCAATAGCAGCCGATGGGAAGGTTGCACCTTTCATTTGAGACTAAGTTTGGGCAAATCGGTCCAGCCATCTCTGAGAAAAATGAGTGACATTATTTGACACATACGCACATACATACACACACACACATACACACACATACATACATACACACACACATACAGACTTTTTCCGATCTCGACGAACTGAGTCGAATGGGATATGACACTCGGCCCTCCGGGCCGGGATTAGGTTGACGTTTTTCAGAGTGATTGCATAACCTTTCTATATGAGAAAGGCAAAAATGTGCCAAAATCCAAAAAAGTGAATCGTAGTCAAATTTTTTTTTCGAGTTTACATCAAATCTCGACGTTTCATGCACCTTGAACACATTTAGCATCAAAAATAAAAATTCAGTTTTTAATTTTTCCTATAGTTTATATGAGAAATTTCTGTGTGGCCGCACTCTGAAACCCGTAATTCCGGAACCAGAATTCCGATCGATCCAAAATTCAATAGCAGCCGATGGGAAGGTTGCACCTTTCATTTGAGACTAAGTTTGGGCAAATCGGTCCAGCCATCTCTGAGAAAAATGAGTGACATTATTTGACACATACGCACATACATACACACACACACACACACATACACACACATACATACATACACACACACATACAGACTTTTTCCGATCTCGACGAACTGAGTCGAATGGGATATGACACTCGGCCCTCCGGGCCGGGATTAGGTTGACGTTTTTCAGAGTGATTGCATAACCTTTCTATATGAGAAAGGCAAAAATGTGCCAAAATCCAAAAAAGTGAATCGTAGTCAAATTTTTTTTTCGAGTTTACATCAAATCTCGACGTTTCATGCACCTTGAACACATTTAGCATCAAAAATAAAAATTCAGTTTTTAATTTTTCCTATAGTTTATATGAGAAATTTCTGTGTGGCCGCACTCTGAAACCCGTAATTCCGGAACCAGAATTCCGATCGATCCAAAATTCAATAGCAGCCGATGGGAAGGTTGCACCTTTCATTTGAGACTAAGTTTGGGCAAATCGGTCCAGCCATCTCTGAGAAAAATGAGTGACATTATTTGACACATACGCACATACATACACACACACACACATACACACACACATACATACATACACACACACATACAGACTTTTTCCGATCTCGACGAACTGAGTCGAATGGGATATGACACTCGGCCCTCCGGGCCGGGATTAGGTTGACGTTTTTCAGAGTGATTGCATAACCTTTCTATATGAGAAAGGCAAAAATGTGCCAAAATCCAAAAAAGTGAATCGTAGTCAAATTTTTTTTTCGAGTTTACATCAAATCTCGACGTTTCATGCACCTTGAACACATTTAGCATCAAAAATAAAAATTCAGTTTTTAATTTTTCCTATAGTTTATATGAGAAATTTCTGTGTGGCCGCACTCTGAAACCCGTAATTCCGGAACCAGAATTCCGATCGATCCAAAATTCAATAGCAGCCGATGGGAAGGTTGCACCTTTCATTTGAGACTAAGTTTGGGCAAATCGGTCCAGCCATCTCTGAGAAAAATGAGTGACATTATTTGACACATACGCACATACATACACACACATACACACACATACACACACATACACACACATACACACACATACATACACACATACACACACACATACAGACTTTTTCCGATCTCGACGAACTGAGTCGAATGGGATATGACACTCGGCTTTCCGGGCCGGGATTAGGTTGACGTTTTTCAGAGTGATTGCATAACCTTTCTATATGAGAAAGGCAAAAATGTGCCAAAATCCAAAAAAGTGAATCGTAGTCAAATTTTTTTTTCGAGTTTACATCAAATCTCGACGTTTCATGCACCTTGAACACATTTAGCATCAAAAATAAAAATTCAGTTTTTAATTTTTCCTATAGTTTATATGAGAAATTTCTGTGTGGCCGCACTCTGAAACCCGTAATTCCGGAACCAGAATTCCGATCGATCCAAAATTCAATAGCAGCCGATGGGAAGGTTGCACCTTTCATTTGAGACTAAGTTTGGGCAAATCGGTCCAGCCATCTCTGAGAAAAATGAGTGACATTATTTGACACATACGCACATACATACACACACACACATACACACACATACATACATACACACACACATACAGACTTTTTCCGATCTCGACGAACTGAGTCGAATGGGATATGACACTCGGCCCTCCGGGCCGGGATTAGGTTGACGTTTTTCAGAGTGATTGCATAACCTTTCTATATGAGAAAGGCAAAAATGTGCCAAAATCCAAAAAAGTGAATCGTAGTCAAATTTTTTTTTCGAGTTTACATCAAATCTCGAC